>NW_024572778.1:0-21291 GCF_018153835.1 Drosophila eugracilis | reverse complement strand
ACATTCGTCAAACTGTTTGAAAGGAATCCCATAACCAGGAAAAGAACTTTCACCGTTGAGTTCTGTATAAAAACGGATTTTATTTTTCTAAGTCTTCGCTTACGTAGCTAACATGAAATTCTTATAATATACTAATCTATGGTCTACGCAGAGACCACATCTGTTTGCCTGAGCGGGAGCCTTATCAAGGGTCCCCCGCAAGGCGACCCTTTGTACAGCGTGAGAACTATATTTATTGCCAGGCTCAAGTGGCCTGTACTTAAGATTACAACTGTTCGGCGCTGCACCCTTGTAGGTTTTATGTTACAGATCATTATTTACGGCTCTAGATAGATTTACATATTGACATGAACAGAGCTCGTAAAATCTTAAATTTATGACAATTAGTGTTCTTTTTGAACATCCTGCCAAGGGCCGGCAAGGTCAGGTGTACAAGATATTAAGTTGTAAACTCTTTACGTTAACAATGCAATTAGTGGACTGTATTTTCTTTTATTCGATATATTTATTTATTTGCTTTAACTTATTATACGACACCTGGCAATGGTCCGGCGAAAGTAATAGCTTGCAATCTTTGCCTTGTAGCACATTTTCTTATGGCATATATGACCATGAATATTATTATTATTAATCCTAGTCCTAAAGAAGCATGTCCGGCAATGTGATGAAAATGCAAATCTTTTAATTTAATATGATTTTCTTTTAAATATTTAATTTCCTTATCTAGGCGTACAATCTCAACAGTATTTCAATGGATCCCAAACAACCTTTGGAATTTGACTGATATCTCCTGCATACGATGATGATAATACCTCTTCACTTTCGGATTGAATATTATGATGGGCAATCAAAATCCTATCATCTGTTCTAGCAGTACAATCTGGTGCAATACTTAGAATTCCTAGCGTGGGTAAATCGAGTAACTGAATTTCTGCATTCGTACACTGTAGTCGTATCTTGGAATTAAAAGGAACCTTAAACAGCCAACTACTTTTCTTTTCTATCTCTGACCAATAAGAAGAAGAATCTATCACTGTTTTGTATATACAGTTTAAAACTCTATTTGGCTTAAGTGGTTGTACTTCACAAAAATTGTCATTCGCAGAATTCCAAGGCCAACTTCCCTGGCAAATTCTCTTATTTTGCTACCATCTTTGACACTGGCTTAACGTTGATTCAGACATTATATGATAAGAATCTATTTCAAAATTATAAATTATATATTCCGAAGTAATGTGAACCATAATGATTCGGTCCCCATTCTGTATTGGCAAAGGAATAATTCTAAACAGCTTAGATGGATGTCTACTAAACAGAGGAATTTTAGCATTTATAATTAATTTATTTTCGACAAATAAGCTCAGTACCTGTCCTTTTCCCTGGAAGAACTAATGTTTCGGAAAGACTACTTTGAATTTTGAATATCTCATTTTGTAATTGATTTGGCTTAAGGATGTTTGTGTTTAATCTACCATGATTAATGTCAATTAACAGACTTATGATCGCTGCCTGCACCCTTTCACTTTCTTCAATCAATGAGTTTAGTTGTTTTGTTATCATAAAGAAATTAATCGACTCCTTATAAACATGGTAACTTTCTTTTAGGACTTCTGTCATATTTTCAATTCTTGTATGCATAGACCTAAAATTATCGTTAATATCTTCAGTCGTTTTCTTTAACAAATTTGTAGTGGAATCTACCACTGAAGTTTGTTTTTGGACTAATTCCTGTAAATTGTGCTGATTGTTTAATAGATTTTTCATGTTTTCTTCTAGCTGCTTCCTATCATCTTCATCCATTATCCCATATAAAATGTGATATAATGAACCCATGAATTCGAAAGGAGCTCGTTTGTTCTTGATCTCTTTTGCATCATAAATAGATTATTATTTTCTTTTAGTTCTATTATCTGATTTTGCATATTATCCAACACGATATTGCATTGATCCTCGAAACTATGAAGCTTACCGCAAACAATTCTCATTTTCTGTATCAGCACATCACTTTTTCTAATTACGTGAAAATAGGCATATGGTAGTAAATCACCAGATTCCATGATGCGCTTATAATTTCTACATCTCCTAGTGGATCTAAATAAATGGCAGCCGTCTAATTTATATTTTGAATGCTAAATGATTTATTCTCGCCTTTCATTGTTGCTGCTTGTGAGGCTTGGCAAAACAATGTAAGCAATAGCATTACCAATACGGTACTTAATTTCGAAAATCTGGGTGAAACTCTCTTTTTGTTTTCAACTGCTTTTTCTATAACATCCTCTACTTGTTTTACACCAATTAGAGGACAAATTTTCGTTATAGGTCTTGTAAATGAAGCTTCTTGGGTCTTAACTTTTATCATCTTTGCCCTTGTGAACCTCCTCTACTTTTCCCATTGGCCATCTGGCTGGGTGACAATTTTCATCTTTTAAGAGCACAACCTGTCCTTTTTCTATATTTGGAACTCCCTTTTTCCATTTATATCTCTGCTGCAGTGTGTAAAGATATTCGTCCTTCCACTTCATCCAAAAATCTCTCTTCATTTTTTGAATCAGTTTCAACCTATCGAGGTTACCAATCTTCTCATTCTCTTTAATTGACTCAAACACATCTAATGGCGGTCTACCTATTAAAAAGTGGCCTGGTGTTAGAACTTTATTATTTTCAATATCATCCCCCGTAGTATACAAGGGTCTTGAATTCAGCACTGCTTCTATTTGACATAACAGAGTTGCCATTTCTTCATATGTCAAAATATTATATATTTAACGGATTTAACACCTGCTTCCCAAATACCTCCGAAGTGAGGTCCTGCCGGCGGGATAAAATGCCAATTAATTTTGTCATTTTTAATTTCTGAAGCTACTCTACTATTATGTTTAATGGCTTCTAGAAATTCTTCATCTAACTTCCAAGCACCACCTACGAAATTAGTACCATTATCTGAATAAATATTAGTACATTTTCCTCTTCTAGATATAAATCTTTTTAATGCTGCCAAAAATGCATCGGACGTTAAGTCACTAACAGCTTCTAAGTGAATGGCTTTAGTAGCCATACACACAAAAACTGAAATATAACCTTTAAATGTCTTTTGCCCGCGATTTTTGGAGCATTTTAGGTGATATGGTCCCGCATATTCTATTCCTGTATTAAGGAAGGGATATGAAGCATTTACCCTGTAATTTGGTAAATTACCCATAAATTGTTTACCTATACATTGTCGATATCTCGCACAAGTAACACATTCTCGTAAAATTTTCTTGAGGGAGTCTCTTAACCTAAATATCCAATATACCCTTTGTATTTGATTTCTCATTAGGTTAGTTCCGCCATGTAAGGTCTCAGCATGAGCCTTTTTAATTATCAAATCAGATAGGTGGCATTTATCTAATATTACTGGGTGCTTGACATTAAATCGCATATTGCTATTTTGCAGCCTTCCACCCACTCTAAGAACTCCATCTGTGTCTAAGAATGGGTGCAACCCTAATATTTTACTTTTCGATTCGATTTCTTTACCGTCTCTCAAGCAAATCATTTCAGACATAAAATGAAGCTCCTGTTGTTTTTTAACAATCAGATTGAGCCCTCTTTTAATTTGGTGGCGCAAAAACCTCTGGAGGCAATGTCAGCAGGGTTATCTTCCGACTTCACATGACTCCATTCTGTATCCATTAGTTTTTTTATATCATCAGTTCTATGTCTAATAAATTTATCTTTGCAGTTCCCATTACGTATCCAAGCTAATGTAATGGTGGAATCACTCCATGCAAAACTTTCTGCTATGTTAGAAATTGATTCCTTTGTTCTCTGCATTAACTTACTTAAAAGATGGGCTGCGCAAAGCTCTAACTTAGGAATAGTCTTTATGTTTTTCTTAGGATTTACTTTACTTTTACTAGCTATTAACGTGACCGAATCTTCTACCTTTGCATATCCAACTGCCGCGTACGCTTTTTCAGAAGCATCTGCAAAACCGTGAAGCTGAAGCGGAAAATTTATATGTGTCTTTATCTATCTCGGGATCCTAATGTCTTCCAAAAATTTTAAATTTTCTTCGTACAACTTCCACTCGTTTAAATCATTCACATCTAGTTCTTGATCCCAATTTATTTGCTGTAACCATAGTCTTTGCATAAATAGTTTCCCAACAATAGTAACTGGTGATAGCCATCCTAATGGATCGTATATTTTTGCTAGGTTCGACAATACTATCCTTTTATTGATTTTTTGCTGATAGTAAATTTAACGCAAAACTTAAATTCATCATTAAAAGGTTCCCACTGAAGCCCTAAAGCCTTCACGGACTCATTCTCTTCAATGCTTAATGTTTTGTTTTCTCCAGCATTCTCTACATTTTCAATGATTTCTTGGTGATTCGAAATCCATTTCCTCAAATTCATCCCTACTTTTTCTAGCTCCAATGAGACCTGTTTAACAATTTCTTTGGATTCTTTAATGCTGTCTGATCCTGTCATCAAATCATCCATATAGAAATCATTTTTTATAATTCCACTTATTAGCGGATCTTTACATTTATCTCCTATATCCGCTAGCACTCTTTTAGCTAAATACGGAGCCGCAGCAGTACCATAGGTAACTGATGTTAATTCATAGTCTTTAATTTTATTTTTTGGAGAATCCCTCCACAAGACATGCAAAAATTCTTGATCGCACTCTGCTATATTTATTTGACGGTACATTTTTTCAATGTCCGCTGAAACTACATACTGCCATCTGCGCCACTTTAAAATGATGTCGAAAATATCTTTTTGAACTCTAGGTCCAATATACATAATATCATTTAGACACTTACTATTAGTTGTTTTTGCCGACGCATCAAAAACAACCCTTAATTTTGTTGTTAAATATTGTTTGTTAAATATTTACCTTCTGAGTTTGCCTCAACCATATGCCCTAAAGACATGTATTCTGTGATAAACTTACAGTAATGTTCTTTTAGGTTTTGATTTTTAATTAATTTTTTCTCTAAATTTAAAAATCTTGCCATGGCTTGGCCTTTAGATTCCCCTAAGGTTTGTTCTTCCTTAAAGGGCATCTTCACAACATATCGTCCTGAAGAGTCTATGTGTGTTGTTTTCGTGAAATTTTCTTCACATAATTCGGATTCTAAATCCTCTTTACTTTCTTCCTCCAATTCCCAAAATCTTTCTAAATCCTTGCACTCTATCGTGGTCGCAACTACCGTGTTACTTCCTTTTGATTTGGTGCAACCAGAAACTATCCAACCAAAGTCTGTGTTTTGACCAAGAAGACCGTTTATCTTTATTACTCCTTCTTGAAGAATTTTAGCATATAAATCGGCTTCTATAATTAAGTCCACTCGACCTGGCTTGTTAAATTTGTGATCGGCTAACGGGTAGTTTTGTCACCTCGTTTTATCAATATTTAATGAGCGCATTGGCAACGATTTCATTAATTTTGGAAGGACAATTGCCTCCACTACTAATTAATTTTTCCTTTCTTTTAAAGGTTTAATGTTTAGTTTTATTTTATGCTTTGATATGCATTTTTTTTATCGAGGAAACTCCACTAATCTCAGTATAATTTCTTATTTTTGGTAACTTAAGTATTTGTGAAGCTTCCTCTGATATTATCGTACTCTGTGGTCCACTGTCAATCAGCGCTCTGAGTTTTTCAAAGCCTCCACTAGCTGATTTCACATGAATCAATGCTGTGGCCAATAGGGCTTGTTCCGTCGTCCTACACGACGCACGACCGCGTGTGGTGCGGTTTCTTGCAATTCAAGCAAAAAATTTCATTCGTGCACTTTTTATTGCGTGAATGCTTCAGACACTTAAAACAAATGTGCCTTTTTCTAACCCAGTCATTTCTTTCTGCTGGTTCCATACCTTTAAATTTATAACATTGTGTTATATTATGGTTTGGTAAATTACAACAAGCGCAGTTTTCTTTGCTGCTTTTGTTTTGAAACTCTTTTCTAAAAGGTTTATTCTCCTGTGGAAAAGAGGAAATGGAGCTGAGTCTTTGCTCTAAGAACTCCATGACATCAGAAAGTGCCTGAATTTCTTTTGTCTTTTTTACATGGCTATCATATAAATTTAGAGAATCCTTGTTAAATTTTTGAAGTATTATGTGGGCAAATACTGCATCCACATCTTCGGATAATTGTGCCTTTGATTTTATAATATATATTGACTCATTAATTGTGTCAATAAATGTCTTAATTTGCTTATTGGATTCCAAATTTAACTTGGGTAAATTCATAAGCCTATTCATATGATCAAAGAAAATTTTTCTTCTGTTCTCATACCGCTTGGTTAGCAACTCCCAAGCGGCTTCATAGTTATCCCCAGTGCCTAGCAGTAAATGGGAAACCACGTTTTTGGCTTCTCCTTTTAACGCTGATTTGAGATAACTAAATTTAACGGCAGTTTTAAGGTCCTCTCTTGTATGAATGAGTTCCAAAAACAGCTCATTAAATAGATCCCATTCTTTGGTATCACCGAAGAAAGTGGGTATCTGTATTTTTGGTAGCTTAGGTAATTCCTCTGCCTTTACAGTTATAGATTCCTTAACAATATCTTGTTCCTTGCTAAGTCTTTTATCTATAGCGTCTATAATGTTTCCGACATCGAATTCTAATTCGCTAACTATCATTTCAAATTCCTTGCTTTTAAAACAACTTCTTACTTCCTCAATTAAACGAAAAGTCTTAGCTTTCCAAAATTGAATTTTATTTTTTCTCACCCCCAGGGAAAAGAGATCGGACGTTAGATTATTAACGGATTCATTTAAATAATTCCTTAAACACCCAGAATTTATGTCAAATTCTTCCTTCAACATATCAGCTCTCGATGCGTGCCTAATTTCGCATATTTCTGCAACTTTTTGATCACCGCTTCCTGCTGCCTTTCCCGAGTCTTTCTCAAACTGAATCTTGAGTTTTTCAAGTACCATCATCATCGCATCATAATGTTTTAATGTAAAATACTCGTGCTCAACTGGTCCTACTTTTAGTAAAGCACTATGATTGTAAACAAACACCTTTTGTATGTCCAAAGTTTTTTGAAATTCCGGAAGTGTTAAGTGCACTTTTGCCTCTAAAATTCTTATTTGCTGTGTTAGCTCGGACTGCTTCTTTAAGAGCTCAATGGCCTTTTCGGACGACATTTTCTTAATTTATTTATAATTTTTTTTTTTTTAATTAAGTTATTTAAATTTAGGAATAAATTTGTATTTCTTATCTGAATTTTTCCTGTTATGCCGCTGTAGACGTCGATGGTAGGAGCGATGCTTGATGTTGAAGATGTTGGCTGCTTGTTGTTGAAGTCTTGCTGTGTTTGCTGCTGAAGTCGTCCTTCTGGGTCTTCTTTTCTTCTTTTTTTTTTAGAGTTGATTTCGTTGTTGTTTTTATTTATTTTTTTTTATAGTTTGTTTTTGTGTTGTAATTTTTCAATTTTGTTTTTGAGTTGTAATTTTTGTTTTTGTTGGCTTTGGATTTTTAACTTTTTCATGCTTTTTTAGCATTGTAGGCACTTTATTTTGCTTAGCTCTTTGGCTTTTAGCATTTGTAGGCACTTTTTCTATTTGAATCCAACTTTTTGGATTTTTTAGAATTTTATGGGTTCACTTGTCTATTTTAATTTTCACAAGTGTTATTTCGCTATGCATTTTTCACAAATTATTATTATTTTTTTTATTATTATTTTGTCTGATGTTGGCCTCAAACACGCCTTACCACCATGTCACCGCTTGGCCGATCACGGGAATGCCTTATAACACTCGCAAATAGGACAATTGTTGAAGTGATGTGTAACGTGCGCTTTATTCTAAAAGACATTTGTTCTTAACCTGATACATAATTACTTATCCTACATACCGCAGTTTCTCTTCCCCTTTCTGTGATGGCGCAAATCGATGTGTTTTACCCGCCAAATATTGTATTCCTTTTTACCAGATTTTAGTGCGACCAAATAACCTAAACTAAATACTAGACTTCATAAAAATACTGACTTTATAAAAATCCTGACTATCGATAGCCTAATCCGTTCCGCGACATCCCCACCCCCGTGAAGCAGCCGCATTCACCACGTCCAGAACAGCTAGCTTCGAAGCGGGACGCATAGTCGTCTTGGCTCGGTCGGTAGTCCGCACCGCTGCTCGACGAGGTACTCCATCCTTCCCGGTGAACACCTCTTCCACGACGCCTCGTTTCCATTCCCTTCGTGGTATGGCTGGATCGCAGATGAATACCACGTCTCCTCGACGGATGGGCTCGACGGATGGGCTCGACGCGCTTGCACCATTTCTCCCTGCGCACAAGAGTTGGCAGGTACTCATGCACCCAACGCTTCCAGAAGCGATCGCGCATCATCCTTGCTATGCGCCACTGCTTCCTAGTAGCGGATCTCACGGGCTCCTGTCCATCATCCTTGGGGAGATCTGGTATACCCGATGCTCCTTTCAGCAAATCGTTAGGCGTCAGTGGAGCCTCCTGGTCCACCGTCACCGGTAGATGAGTGAGCGGACGAGTGTTCACGATGCTCTCCGCCTCAATCAGCAGGTTCTCCATTACATGCTCCTTGGGCGCGAGCTCCTTCATTGTGTGCGCCAGCACCTTCTTCACGCACTGCACCATCCTCTCCCAGGCACCGCCTTCAGCTGGGTTCGCCGGGCAGTTGAAGATCCATTCGACTCCCTTAGACGACAGCTCGCCCTGGATCTGTGCAGGCTCGACCACTTCGCTGAACCTCTTGGCCTCGCGGTCGGCTCCAACGAAGTTCTTCCCATTGTCGCTCCTTATCCTGACCACTGGTCCACGGCGGCTCATGAAGTTCCTCATGGCGATTATGCAGGAGTCGGTGGACAAATCGTGAGCCATCTCCAAGTGGATAGCCCTCGTGGTCAGGCACGTAAACAGTGCCACCCACCTCTTCTCTGTGCGACGTCCAATACTCACAAAGAGCGGCCCAAAGTTGTCCAGGCCAGTAAACTTAAATGGCCATCCGTTGGCCTCTAGCCGATCCGCAGGCAGGGGGCCCATCTCAGGCTGTGTGGGTCGTGCCTTCCGCAGCTTGCAAACGTTGCATTTGCTCACCACCCTCCGTAGCAGTCTCCGCAAGTTCGTTATCCAGAACTTGCTCCGAATCGATCCGATCGTCGCCTCCGCGTTTTGGTGGCACATCTTTTCGTGGTGTTGCTGCACGATCATCTCTGCCAGCGCCTCCTCGTGAGACAGAATGATCGGCCGACGTGCGTTGTATGGCACACACGTCGCGTCGTCGATCCTTCCACTGGCTCTCAATACTCCGTCCTCGTCAAGGTATGGGGAGAGTCCGTGCAGTCAGCTGTCCTTGGCGACGTTTCCTTGGCTGTCCTCAGCAAACGCTTCTCGCTGCGACTGCCGTATCAATGCGCGCTCTGCTTCAGCGCACTCCATCGCGGTCAATCCGTAGACCTCTTCATCGGGACGTATTCCACGGCATCGTCGAACAAATCTGAGCGCCCACGCAGTCGTCCTCACCAGTCGATTATAGCTGGAGAACCTCTGCAGGGATATAAAGTTTACCGTGACCAAGGCAAAATCAGATTTCATTTCCTCGTCGTCGGTCGTCGGAGGAATCCAGTCCTCACTCGATCTCGGCCAGCTCTCCTCTGGTCCTCGTAGAAACGGCGGTCCGCTTAGCCATCGCGAACCGATGCTCAGGTCCACGGCCTAGCGTGGCCTTGTCGCGTCATCCGCCACGTTTTCGGCGGACGGGATCCATCTCCACTGGGACGCCTCTGTCGATTCCAAAATCTCCGCCACCCGGTTTCCGACGAACTGTTTGTATCTCCGGTGGGTGTTGCTTATCCAGTGCAACACAGTCTTGGAGTCCGTCCATAGCGCACAGCTGCTGATCGCCACACCGTGCGCCTGCTTGACGGTGTCCATCAATCTCGTGCCCAATACCGCTGCTTGGAGTTCCAGTCGTGGGATCGACATGGTCCTCATCGGGGCGCATTTCGTTTTGGAGCTTATGAAGTGCGCCTGCACGTCTCCGTTCTCGTACGTGGCCCGCCAGTAGGCCGCTGCTGCGAACGCCGATTGGCTGGAGTCCACGAAGATGTGCAGCTGTAGCGTCCGCACTCGTCCGCCGCCAAAGTAGTGGCGCGGGCATCGGAACTCCTGGATCCGACTCATCCCTTGCCGCCAATCCTCGAAGGCTGCGGCCAATTCATCCGGTAGCGGCTCGTCCCAGTTGACTCCTCTCCGCCAAATCTCCCTCAGCAGCAGTTTGGCAGTCACCATGTAGCAGCTCAGGAACCCAATCGGGTCAAACGTAGACATCACCAGGCTTAGGAACTCCCTCTTGGTAGGGACTCGTTCCCCCGTCATCACGTTCCTCGGGACTCGATGGTACTTGACGCCGAACTTGAACTCATCGGTAGCCGGCTGCCAGTACATCCCAAGAACCTTCTCCTCAGCTTCGGTCCATCCGATGCTGGCTATGGACTCAAGTGGGTTCAGCGCTCTGACCACACTTGCCGAACTGGAGGTAAATCGGCACAAATCAAAACCTGCTTCAGCGTGAATTTCTCTCACCCGTGTCGAGATGGCGATAGCTTCGTCCTCGCTGGCGAAACTGTCGACGTAGTCATCCACGTAGTGGTATTCGTTGATGGCCAGGGCTGCTCGCGGGTCCGTGCTGCTATACCGCAAGGCATTCACGGTCTTCACGTAGTCCGCCGAACATGGTGAGCAGGCCGCTCCGAACGTCATTACTGCCATCTCGTATTCGTCCGGCTCTCGCTGGTCGTCTCCGTCTCTCCACAGAAACCTCTGGGCGCAACTGTCCTTCGGCTGCATCAGTACCTGATGAAACATCTTCTTGATGTCTGCACAAACTCCAACCGCTCCTTCCCGAAAATGGAAGAGCACTGCTGGGAGGGGCTTGTAGCGCTGTGGGCCTTTCAGTAGCGCTGAATTCAAGGACACACCGTCCACCTTGGCAGCCGCATCGAAAACCAGCCCGATTTTCCCAGGCTTGTTCGGGTTTTCCACTCCGAAGTGCGGCAGGTACCACACTTTGCCCTCCTGAAACCTCTGGACTTCCTGGGCCTCCAGTCGTCGTGCGTATCCCTTCTTGACATAATCGTCCATTATCCGGATGTAAGCTGACGCGAAGTCCACATCGCGCTTCATTTTACGCTCTATGTTGACGAGCCTCTTGAGGGCCATGCTCTAGCTCTCCGGCAATCTCACTTCGTCGTCCTTCCATAGCAGCCCGGTCTCGTATCTCTGGCCTACGCGTTTGGTCGTCTTCTCCAGGGTGCTCAGGGCCCGTGCGTCGCCGCTATCTCCGACTGACGGCTCCAGGTCCACTCTGCCAGCTGCGACTGGCTGCACCGGCTTCGCTCCGAAATTCTCGGTCTCGAAGTAGTCGCTGACCATCTTCTCCAGAAGATCATCCTGGGGCACGGCTAGGAGGCACGAACTCAGAAGCGGCGAGCTCGGCTTTCCGTTCACCGGTCCATATACCACCCATCCAAGTGCGGTTTCTGCTGCAAACGGCCCTCCAGATCCATAACTTTTGGTTCTGAAGGGTACTCCTAAATGCGCATGATCCAGTCCAAATAGGATCCTCGGCGTCGCATTGTTGTACGGCATCACCGGCAGACGCGTGTTCGCCTTCACTGCCTGTACATCCTCCTGACGCAGGCTCTGCATCGGAAGGTTCAGATTGGCCACTCCGTACACATTTTTCAGCCAATGGCGCTTTGGTTTGCCCGCTGCGCTGATCTGCAGGCTGACCACCTTCGTGTGCTCTTTGGCGGAATTTCCACCAAACCATTGCACATTCAGCTGGCGACTCTCGCCTTTCAGGTTCAGGCTGCGGATGAGCTCGTCGTCGATGAGTGTGACAGACGATCCTTCGTCCAGCAGTGCGTACGTGTCGACCTTCGTATTCTCGCCGTACAGCGTCACGGGTAGAATCCTGAACAGCAGGTGGCATCCAATTGAGTCGATGTTGAGGTTTCGGTGCGGCAACTCCTGGCGATCGTACGCCGATCGCCCTTCATCCCGCTCACGTCGCGCGTCTACAACTGCGGCCGACGTAGGATGGTTCCATTCGCTGGAATCCACTGACCGTGGCACTCCCCTCCGATTGTTGCCGTCTCTGTACGGCTGTCGGTCCTGATCCCTCCTGTGGCCCCCATCTGCGACTGGCGGCCGTTTGGATCGTTCAGGTACTTCGTGGAGCAGGTGGTGATGCCTCATCTGGCATCCGAGGACGTTGCATCCGCGGCTCTTCCTGCAGAACCGGGACATGTGTCCGGGCTCCAGGCACGAGAAGCACAGTCGTCGCTTCCTCGCGGACTCGATCCGTGTCGTTGTAGAGGCGCTGATGAAGTCATTGCAGTCCCTGACCTGGTGCTGTCCCTCGCATATAGGGCAGCATCTGGGGCGGTCGACATATTGCTCCTCCTCGCGAACACTATTCGCGTGCAGAATCCTTCGCTTCGGTTGTTCCCTGGCTCCGGCGTCCGTGACAGTGCACACCAGTTTGGCGAATTCATGGAGCCATTATTAGGGTTGGGTTGGCTAGGTGCTGGCTGCCGGTCGCGGTTGACTGCAGGAACGCTGACAGGTTGCTAACCTTCGTCGCGAACGGCACGATCCTCGCGATGTTGGCCTCCTGAATCGGCTGCACTTCGCGCACGCTCTCCAATTGGCTGCGGATCAGTTGCTCCGGGCGTCCATACCGGAATCGTAGCTGCTCCATAACAACTTGTACGTTGCTGGGATGGATGAGCAACGACTTCACTGTTTCGCGAGCCTCTCCCTTCAGGGCTTTCACTAGCCTCTGGTTGTTTTCCAACTCGGTGCACTGGTAGGCTGCAGTTGTCTCCGTGAACGCACACAGGAATATTGGCCATTCCTCTGGCTGACCCTCGAAATCGGGAAGGTCAGGTAGTCTGCGTGGCGTCCATCCTTGTATGCTTGTCGTCGGCGCTCCATATGATATGGGCGATGGCGCAGGTACCTCTGGGTGAACATAACCTAGCACTGGCTGTGCTGCGGCGGTCACACAAGATGGCGGAGAATAGCGCAGTATTGTTGTTGTCGACACAGGTTGCCCGTTTGCCCAATGGCCGCCAAGCGTCGGCGCCAAATTCGCACTCCATTGTGGCGGCAAATTTGCACTTACTTGTGCCGGCAAACATGGCGGTGTATTCGCTGCACCGCTCACTCCAACGCCGCGTGCCCCGATTCCAACGGGATCTCTGGCGGCCTCTGCTTGTCCTCCACTTGCTCTTGCCTTCGCCAGCTCCGACTCCAGACGTGCGATCCTTTCCATTAAGGCCGCCACTACAGTTGTGGAATCCGTAGTCTGCCCCGTCGCTTCGGGCTGCAGGTTACTTGCCGCTTTCCTGGCGGCTGTTCCACTTTCCTTCGGAGTCTGTGGCCTCTGCCGATCACCAGCCACACTCGCAGAGCTGGTCGCGGTGCCAGTTGCTGTGGCCGTGGTGGTCGCAGTTGCGGGAACGCCCGAGGCTTCCAGCCTGGGGCTCCGCCTGGGTGAGTGCTTCGTGGGCATCATCGTGCAGAGTGCGAATAAAAGAATTTGTCACCGCTTGGCCGATCACGGGAATGCCTTATAACACTCGCAAATAGGACAATTGTTGAAGTGATGTGTAACGAGCGCTTTATTCCAAAAGACATTTGTTCTTAACCTGATACATAATTACTTATCCTACATACCGCAGTTTCTCTTCCCCTTTCTGTGATGGCGCAAATCGATGTGTTTTACCCGCCAAATATTGTATTCCTTTTTACCAGATTTTAGTGCAACCAAATAACCTAAACTAAATACTAGACTTCATAAAAATACTGACTTCATAAAAATCCTGACTATCGATAGCCTAATCCGTTCCGCGACACACCAAATAAAAATTATATATTATTATAAAAATTTATTTTTTATTTTTGGTTTAAAAACACACACTTTTTGTGTTTTATTTTTCCGATGTTATGGCTTTGGAAACGCTCAATGGTTAGCGACTTTTAGCTGTTTTTTTTTTTTTTTTAAAAACATAATCATAATCCCCCGCAAGGCGACCCGACAGCGTGAGAACTATATTTATTGTCAGGCTCAAGTGGCCTGTACTTAAGATTACAACTGTTCGGCGCTGCACCCTTGTAGGTTTTATGTTACAGATCATTATTTACGGCTCTAGATAGATTTACATATTGACATGAACAGAGCTCGTAAAATCTTAAATTTATGTGTTTAGTGTTCTTTTTGAACACTGTTTATTGACAAATTCTCCGCCATTATCACTCCGCAGGTTTAAGCCTTCTTCCTGTCTGCCGTTCCACCAGATTCTTAAATTCGATGAATTTGGATAGCACCTCGTTCTTCCCACGCAGAAAGTATACAAAAATCCTCCTGGACTTATCGTCAATGAAAGTCAGAAAATACTTGGAACCTCCGAGAGACAGTGCTGGGAAAGGTCCACAGACATCTGCGTGTATCAGATCCAAAAGCTCCTTAGCCCGATTACTTGTTGTTGCTGGGAAAGGTTGGACATGGATTTTGCTAACCATACATGTTTTGCAATTAATATTCTCTGGCAACCGAATATTATCTATCCCTCGAACTATCCCTTTGGATATAATCTCTTTCATGCTAGAGAAATTAATGTGGCCGTATCTCTTGTGCAGCAAAATCGCATCAACAGCTGACATTGCAAAACATTTGCTTCGGCCACCTTCAAACAAGTACAAGTTTCCAATCTTTTTGGCTTTCACTATGCATTCTCCATCTTGCATCACCTTGGCATTCTCAATGTCAAAGGTCACCTTGCACCTGTGCTCGACAGCACTGCTCACGGAATAAAAATTTCCGGTCATCTTAGGAACGTAAAGAACGTTTTTTAGTGTCAACATGCACTGGCCTGTCTGTATCTCGACGTCACCTATACCTTCTGCTTGAAGGAAACCAGCATCAGCCAGTCCGATCTGTTCAGTATGCTTCTTAAAGTTTGTGAATAGTTCTCTTGCGCAACACATATGGCTTGTTGCGCCAATATCCAAGCACCATGTTTATTGTCGACGTTGTTGACGTCACAGGCGTGCAGCAGGCTGCTTTGGCGATTCACCACATTTCTTGATGCCATCCGGTGATCTCCCTCGCTCTCACTTCGACACTGGGACTTAATGTGCCCTTGTTCACCACACTTGAAACAAGCGATATTTTTTCGTTTCTTCTGCCCATAGGTCTTCGTCTGTGAGTTGTGCTTCTGTGTTGCAGCGAATGCCTTGGTATTGTCGACTCGATCTTCTGCACTTCCTTTTCTTTCGCTCTCCTCCTTTAACTTTATGGTGAGAACTTCGAACGACGGCAACTGATCTCAAGTCTCCATAGCGACCACGAAATGCTCAAATTGTTCTGGAAGGCTCGATAGCAAAACGATAGTGCGTAGTTCATCGTTTAGCTCTATTCCAACTCCGGTTAGACCATCCAAAATTTCCACAAATTCACTTATGTAGGTCGTCATGCTCTGCCCTTGCTCCATCCGTTTATTAAGAAGTTTCTTGTATAACTGTACTTTTCGTACAGGTCCGCTTGGTTGATGAACCTCCTTCAACTTGGTCCATGCCTCCACAGCCGTCAAGCAATTCTTGATGTAGGCTAATTGAGATGTCTTTACACTCAATGTTATTGTTGCCAACGCCTTGCTGTCCAAGGTCTCAAACTCTTGTCCTTCTGGACATTCGTTTCAGTTAGCACTTCCAGCGTAACACTCCACAAGCCGGAAAGCACCAATACAGATCGCATCTGTATTTCCCATGTGTCATAGTTCGTCTCCTCTAACTTATCAATTTGATAAACAGCACTCATTGTTCTTAATCTCGAGTCACACACCGAATAAACTTGAATTCTCTAGTGCCTGGGCCCATAACCTCTTGAGCGGCAGAATTCGAAGAAGCCAAATCAGAGAACACCGTGTGTACGCTTCGGAATTTTATTTGCGACTAACTTTAAAGTTGAAGAAGAAACAAAAGATTGGTGTACTTATTTTCTTGTTCTCAATTCCTTACAGCGAGACAAATATCGATACTTCAAGATCTCTTTTTAATACCTATACAAGCGTGCATTGTAACAGACAGAAATATACAGGGTACTTTATTTTCTACAGATGGCATAAATCTGAATGTGTCAAGAAATCGAATTTCGAAATTGTTTCCATTTGAAGTTTTTATGGTTTTGGACACCGAAATATATTGTTCTTTATTTACGGGGATGAAGGGAAATTCTTTCGACCATCTTTTTTATAAAACCTAACACACCTCTGGCTTTGTTAACCATGGAAAAAATGTGGTCGGAAAATGTAAGTTTGGCATCCAATAGGACACCTAAGTCGTCTACTAGCTTAATTCTATCTAGGGTTACACCACAAAGTGTATAAGTGGATATTAACGGCTTAGAGCGACTGAAGGTCATTACTTTACACTTAGAGCCGTTAAGATTTAATAAGTTTGCAGAGCACCAAAATTGAAAGTTGTTAAGGTCAGATTGTAGTTTTCTCTGGTAGCACGCATCATTATTTTGAATACAAAGTTTCACATCATCTGCGTACATTAAAATAAAAGAATTTGTTAAAGCGATTGGAAGGTCGTTTATGAATAGTGTGAAAATAGCGGACCTAAATGGCTTCCCTGAGGGACACCGGATGAAGCATAAATCGGACCAGACAAGACATCTTTAAATAAAACACGTTGCGTTCTACCAGTCAGATAACTTTCAACCCACTTAAGAAGATCGCATGGGAATCCGATTAAGTCAAGTTTATGAACTAAAAGTGAGTGATTTACAGAGTCAAATGCTTTACTAAAGTCAGTGTAGATGACATCTGTCTGAAGACTTTTACGGAACCCAGTAATTACATAAGAGGTAAATTCAAGCAAGTTTGTAGTTGTAGACCGACGAGCCATAAAACCATGTTGATATGGAGATATTATTGATCTACACTGGTGTTGCAAATGAGGCACAATAATTTTCTCAAAGAGTTTAGGGATTGCTGATAATTTAGAGATACCTCTATAATTACCAGCATCCGAAGTTTTCCCTTTCTTGTGTAAAGGAATGATTAAAGATTCCTTCCAAATAGGGGGAAACGTAGACGTTTCAAGTGAGAGGTTAAACAATTTGAGAAGAGGATTGCAAATGGAAGACGCGCAGTACCTAAGCACACAGCCGGGAACGCCGTCGGGGCCGGGAGAGTAGGTCGGCTTAATACTCTGAAGATCCTTAAGAATACCACTCTTAGATAGAAAAGGTCGCGTGACGAGGTTCGATTGTGGAACACCGTAGACGTAAGGCTGCCTAGCGGTTGTCGAAGGTGAATATGTGGTTTGAAAAAACTTGGCAAACATATCGGCTATTGCCTGATCAGTTCTCGCCGTTGAGTTTTCAAACGTTAGTGCTGAAGGAAACGTTTTAGGTTTACGCTTAGTCTTAACGAAATTATAAAACTGTTTCGGATCCTGTGTAAATTGGGTCCTACAACGAGCTAAATAATTTTTATAACACTGAGCGTTAAGCACGGTAAAGTTTGACCGAGCAATTAAGTATTGAGAGTAACTAAGCGGAGTTCTAGTTTTTAAGTATTTCTTCTGAAGCCTGAACTTTATATTTTTTAAGGTGCTTAAGCCCTTGGTATACCAAGGAGGGTTATCCGTTCTGGACGGGAACATCGGAACACATATATCAAAAATTAGGTTTAATGCAAGGTAGAATATGTTTAAAGCTGAAGTCATATCATTGCATGCGTAGAGATCGGACCAGTCAAAATCAGAGATAAGAATATTAAGTTTAAGAAAGTCTGACATGCTAAAACATCTAACCTTTTTGACAGCCCTAGTAGGCTCAGTCGTTTGGAGTGGTCCAACATCGATCGCCAGCTCCAGAGTGGGATGATAAAGATCTTCAGGGCGTGTAAGAGGTGGAACCCTAGATATATATACGGAGTCCGAATCTGAGATAAAGCATAGATCGAGTAACCGACCTAAAGAGTTTTTAACATGGTTAATTTGTTCCAGGGTCATGTCTAACATACCTGCAATAAAATCATTATGTGAGGAAGGTGTTAAAGCTAAACTATTTTCATTTTTTGACCAGTTAATTTGTGGTATGTTAAAATCACCCAGAACCACTAACTGATCTACATCTGATAATAACGTAAAAAACGGACTGTATGGCGGCTAGGTGCAACTGATACGTGGATGGGTCGGACTTGGGAGGGATGTAAGAACATGTAATAAATAAAAACCTATCAGGAAGCGCAAGTTTAACACAAATGAATTCGATATCGCCGAATTGAAGGTTAATCTCCTCGGATACAAGTTTAGAGTCGACAGAAATTAACACTCCACCCCGGATCCGAGTGATCGATCAAGCCTGTATATTACATACCTACTCGGAACAATTTCAGAGCTAAGAAAACCAGCCATGTTTCGGTAAAAACAATTATTTGGGATGCAAAAGAAAAGCTCTCAGAAAACAAAGTAGGAAGCTTAGTACGCAACCCCCTTGTGTTCTGATAGGAAAGAGTGAGAGACGATGTTAGTTTTTTGCGAGGGTTTGCTCAATGGCTTTTGTTTGAGGGAGTTTTACCGCCGCGGGTCGATTAATTTTCTTTTTTTTATGTCCCGGTCGATGTTCTTGGACGAAAATGTGTTCCGGCCAGAACTTGGTTGAGCACATTTTGTCAAATTCCACCGAGGGGACGCGAATCTTAAATGATGATACTATTCTGTTATAAGGATATTTAAATTTAGTTATGTTATCTACCTTAATGTCGGCTTTCGTTCTGGCTTGTATGTATGCCAATACGTCTGACTCAGACGTATCCTCGGAAAGCCGGGAAACAAATATATGTTTCTCAGGTGGGATTACCTTTAGGGGCTTTGGTGTAGCAGGTTCTGATACTGCACCGCCATTGCACGCCGGTAGTCCGGGCACGAAATTCCCCTGCAGTGTATCGGGTGGGTTGATGTTAATGGAGATTGGCTCTGTAGGAGCCAGGAGCCTTGAAGCAGACAAACTATCTAACGATTTCCTACCATCATGTCCAGAAAATTCGGATGCCGAATTTTTCGTACTCACCGGAGTGTTGGCCAAAGGCGTTCCAAACAGCTGCGGCGACACTTCAGTATTCTGAAGGTAAGAAGTGGGAGCGAGAAGGGAACTAGTGATCTGCGGCACACAAGAGTTTGATTTTTTACGCTTTGGAGACTCATTTAACAATTGGACATTATTAAATTGGGTGTCCAGCGCCGTGAGCAAATCGTTGGCTTTACGAAAAGCGCCGAGCACCTCACGAAAACCATTTTTTGTCTGCCGCATAAAAGATCTCATTTCCCTTTGAGTCCCCCGACAACTTTCACAGCAATAATGTAAGCCGGAATCGCCTCGGGCCAAAACATCCGATACGGTGGCACGGAAATTGGCACATTTGGCATGAACCATATTATCACAAAGCCAACACAAAACGCTTGGCTGGTTAGTTGTAATTATTTTGTTACAAGATTTTAAGTAGCAGACAATTTCAGACATAGTGATTTAAAATTTTTATTTTTGAGCACTATTTAATCGATAAAAGCCCACTGTGCGAGAACAGAAAAAGAAGAATAAAAACAAGAATAAGTTTTAGATATGCACACTATTAAATGTGTGAGGGAGCGGGGGAGTAGATTAAAATCAAGATAAGGTATAGATAAATAACACGAGAGAGACGCGAGCGGGAGAGGAACCGTTTATCGCGAAAGACGAGAAATAGGAGAATGTGAAAATAATTTAAGTAAATTGAGAGTTTAAACAAAAGAAACAAAAGCTACACAGTTTAGTTCACTGCGCGGAAGGCAAAACGGCTGAAGGTTTTATTAATACAAAGAAATTCGTATCGGTTTAAGCGTATATTCGTAAATAGCCAACAAAGTTAACGAGAGTAGAAAAAAACACGTCCGTTCGCTTCGGCCTCTTTATTGTTTTTCCTTCAACTTGGTCCATGCCTCCACAGCCGTCAAGCAATTCTTGATGAAGGCGAATTGAGATGTCTTTACACTCAATGTTATTGTTGCCAACGCCTTGCTGTCCAAGGTCTCAAACTCTTGTCCTTCTGGAACATTCGTTTCAGTTAGCTCTCCAGACGTAACACTCCACAAGCCGGAATGCACCAATACAGATCGCATCTGTATTTTCCATGTGTCATAGTTCGTCTCCTCTAACTTATCAATTTGATAAAGAGCACTCATTGTTCTTAATCTCCAGTCACACACCGAATAAACTTGAATTCTCTAGTGCCTGGGCCCATAACCAAATCAGAGAACACCGTGTGTACGCTTCGGAATTTTATTTGCGACTAAATTTGAAGTTGAAGAAGAAACAAAAGATTGGTATACTCTTTTTCTTATTCTCTATTCCTTAGAGCGAGACAAATATCGATACTTCAATATCTCTTTTTAATACCTATACAAGCGTGCATTGTAACAGACAGAAATATACAGGGTACTTTATTTTCTACAGCGGTGACAATGGAACGTCTGTTTAACATCAGACGGAGGGAGAAGGGAGTTATTTGCATTACTGGTGGTAACCGCCGGCGGCCAGCGGGACGTTTTTTTTGCGCTTAGGAGACTCATTCAACAGTTGTAAATTGTTGAACTGAGTGTCCAGCGCAAAAAACAGGTCGTTGGCTTTGCGAAAATCAACCAATACCCAATACCATTTTTAGTCTGGCGCATAAACGATCTAATTTCCTTCTGGGCTTCACGACATCTGTCACAACAGTAGTGTAAGCCAGAGTCGGAACTACCCAAAACTTCCGGAATGGTGGCTGACTTAAGCCCTGCACACTTGGAGTGTGCAATGTGAACGCTTACTTGGTCAACCGGCACAATTTTATTGCATTTTTTAATGCAACAGATAATATCGGACATTTTGGCAAATAATTAATAAAATGTAAACCACTGTGCCATAAAAATATTATAGGGAAGAAGAAAGGGAGTTTGAGAGAAACAGTTAGGGGCAAGAGAGTGAGCGAGAGAGTGTTAGCGAGAGCTACGAGGCTTTATAAGATAGTACAAGTTGTTTAAGAGAGGGAGAGAGAGTGTATTTTTGAGAGCTAAAGCCGGTGGGAGATACAGAAAAGAAATCTACAGATGTGCTGGTGAGCGGTGAAAGTTCCGTTACTAATAGCACAAAGTAAAGTAAAACATATATTAGAATACAGACCTCAGTTGTTGATATTGTGATA
>NW_024572777.1:0-1225 GCF_018153835.1 Drosophila eugracilis | reverse complement strand
GAACAAATTAACGACGCAAAAAGTGTTTGGGTGCCAGTTTTTAATTTCATCAACAACTTGTTGTTTACTCATTTAAGTTGCTGATTTATTTTATTTTGTTCATTTTTTATTTGATAGTAATATTTATAATTAATAAGGGACTGCTTATATAGAAGTACATCTCTTTTCAATTCCGTTACGCATCTTTTCGAAATTTCAAAACATAATCGTGATTATAAATCTATTTGTACATCTTTTACCGAAAGAACCCTCTAAGTCAGCTATCTGAATGTCATACTTTTGTAATGACACACACTAGAATAATATGATTACAGTAAAAGATATACCACTTGTTGTCGTAATATTGAATTCCAACATAAGAAGGTTGTAAAAAATATACCAAGTCTTAGTAAAAGATCTTCAGGACTCAGAGTCAAACTCGAATTTTGTTACCATACTGATTAATTACAAAACATACTGGTTATCCGATTTGTTAGCTTAGTAAATGCTGAAACATTTAGATATAAAAATGTATGCGTTGATTCAAAAACACCCGAAAAGGAGATTTTATTTATACTGACATAATTAAACCTAGATCTGTAGGCTGTAAAAACCTCGTTGCCTTCGAGTAATGTATTGTAATGGAAAAAAAAAAATATTCATTTAAAAATTGAATATCTATCCTTTGGATATATGGTCACCAAATGAAATCTCAATACTTCAATTACTGATTCAAACGGATATAAGGTTCCATTTGAAACGTCAACAGTTCCGATTTTGGTTACTCTACATTTCAGAAGAAGAAGGGACGTTGTAAAGTCTATAAATAATACGGGCTTAAAAATAATTTACTCATAACAAAAACAGTCATCATGGTGAAATCTTATCACGAATATTATTTAAACCAATGTGGTGGCGGTTTGGGTTAATAATAGAAGTCTTTATGTCACCGAGGATAGTTCAACAAGGACGAGGAATCGGAAACTTTTTAGTGGTCTTTTTAATTATATCAAACCACTTCTTCTTTCGGGTATAACTATTGCTATAAAAAGTCAGGCTGCTGCTACTGGAAAGGTTGTAACAATCAATGAAATCGGGAGAAAGCCTCTTAAGAAATATCCTGCAACAGGGCAAAATTGCTTTGAAAAATTTATCAGATAGAGCCATTGATAAAATAACCCGACCTAAACGGGGAAGGAAAAAGAAATAAAAGCGAGGCACCAGAAAATAAAATCATTTAACATCC
>NW_024572776.1:0-14508 GCF_018153835.1 Drosophila eugracilis | reverse complement strand
AAAATACGTATGTTAGGGATGTCACTGCAACTTCTTAATGAGTTTTTATCCGGCCACGCCCACCTAACGCCTACAACACATTTTAAAATTGTAAGATAGTATAATGGTATCTGAGAAGTCGCGGCACTTGACTATATCGTTTCCTCTTGTCGGTATTCGCGTATATTTTCCAGACTATCAAAGTACAATATAATATGGGTACGAATGGCTGTTAGGATGGATGCGATGGTGAAACGGAATGACTACATGAATGCAGATTTTATCCTCATAGAGGATGCAGACATTGGGTAGGAATCTTCTTTGAGACAACAAGATGATGAACATGATGACCTGGCGATATTTCGCTGACCAGACGAAAGGCCAATGAGAAACATTAACTGACGATCAGCAGACTACTGCTTATAGCGATGAACTTCTAGACACATTTGCAAGTTGGTAGTAGCTACCTAAAAATCCATCATAGGCTGCCAGGAGCATAAACTGCAATTGGGGCAGCCATACAATTTGTCAGGTACAATTGACTTTAATGATTGAAGAGTAAAATTCAAACTGGCAACTAATGGTAAGGACAAATGTACCAGTATCGAATTCCAAGAACGTTTGAAAATCGAACTTTCGGGAGCGCAATAATTCAAATTCAAAAATACGAGATAATAAACAGCATGTTTATAAATAATTTTGCCAAAAATATAATCGTCATCACAGATTTGGAAAATATCGAATAATAATTCAGAAAATAAAGAGGAAAATGCCAATTTCGAGGCCATGACTATATAAGGATACCTGCTACTGCCTTACAAAATTCTTAAATAATATTCATAGTGGAAATTCACAACAGCTACCTATTGTCAAGAAAGTATGTTGGTAACTGATAAAGACAATACTGCTCATGTGAGGCTCCAAAACCCAATTTTTATATAATAGTTAAAATAATGTTCCGATTTGAAAATCTTGCAACTGATAGATAATAATAGAAATAAGTTAAATAAGGCCGAACCAAGGTATCTATACATATTATCGACGACAAGGCTTTCCGACGGTGGGCGTTAGAGAGGGCGTGGGCTGAACACGTCGTGGCAAGTTGGGTAGAAGTATCTCTTAATAGGTGTTCCAAATTGTGTAGCTTTATAGCCTTTTGGAGATAATTTGCCTTTTGCCTTTGGGCCTTGGGGGCGTTGGAGTGGGTGGGGCTTTGATCGAAAACAATCTGCATTTGAGTATCCGAACATTCTATCTTCTTTAAAGGTACCGAGATATCAGCTTTTCTAGAAAATCCGAAAACCGTCTTGAGCTTTGTGGGTGTATAGGTGGGTGTGGCTGATAGTAGTACTACCATAAGATGCGCTGGCATCTAAAGATTAGTACTTTCTGAATTTCCAACTTTGTAAATCGGCAGTTCCCGAGGATTTCAATAATCTTTACTTTTGTGCGACTTGTGGGGGTTAGTGCGGGCGTGGCAGGGATGCCAAGTAAAACTTGCGGGGTCCCGGGATCTCAACTTGTATCTGCTATAGTTCTGAGACTCCTAAACGTGTCATAATACGAAAAGCATTTGGACGGACGAACGGATTTGGATGGACGGGACGTGAGACGGACATGGCTCAATCGACTCTCGCTATTGATCCTGACTCAAGAACAGGTATACTTTATAGGTCGCAAACGCCTTCCTTTCGTTACCTACTTTCAATGGACCTAGTATACCCTTTACCTAAAGGCAACGGGAGTAATTCAGTTGTAGGTCCTGGCACCTTAGATAGTCTGACAATAAGAATCTTAAAGAAAAGGAGCTTATTGAAAACATTAGTTCGATGGAAACTGTAGAAGTATCTAATATACGTGCTTCGGAAATTCCGATACTATTAACTCTCTTATCAAATTCCTAATCCTAAGCTTGTTTATAGGAAGATAGCAGTGCCTATCCACTCCAGTACCACAACACACCTAGACTTCGAAAAACGGAAACCGAGAGTCCGCTGAGTGCCCAACGAAACCTCAACATCGGGTATTGCACGACGACCGTCGATGCCATCTTGCTGCTGAGCCCAAAAGACACTTGTGTCCAGAAATTAGTTTCACGGTGCACCGCTATTGCGCGCAACCCACGCTCCAAGGTCGACCTGGATGCAATAACTGTGGTAGGACCACGGCACCCCTCAGTGAACGACGCCAACATGACTATAACTACCGGAGACTAAGGGACGAGAAAAAAAAAATCTGGAATCCTATCTAGTATCCTATTCATACAGAATGAGCCTCAACGAACTTGGTCGTAAACCCGCTAGAGATCCGATGAAAAAACCTGCTAGTGTCAGCCATGACCTTGGTCAAATCACGACCCCCCATACTCCGATCTTCCGTTCCTGCACGAGCTGAGTCGGGAAACCTCACCATATTGGGGACCAGGGAAGAACTTTCCTTGGGTTCCTTCCTTAGCTTCTCTCGTGCCCTACTCTCGGCTTTCTTGATGTGCTTCTTACCAGGCTCAGCTACTAACATCTAAAAAGACAAAGCCCACGCCAACTCAGGAATTAACGATGACTTGGAGCAATCGGCAGCGGGACGTTGACCACTTAAATGGAGAGAAGGTAATACAACCAGTTCCCAAACTAGAAACTGTCGAGATTGAGCCACATCCGGTGGCGGAATAAGGAATAAAGGAAGCCCGCCGACTCGCAATCCGGGGACAATCACCCGGAGCCTGCAGCAGGGCCAACACGCGTATTAAAAGAAAACCACCGACTCCGCAACCCTGGGACAGAACACTTGCGCAGTGATCGCCGGGTAATCGGATACCCAATGGAGATCCGGCAATTTGGCGACAGCGCCGCCACCCACAAAAACCTCTAGCTGCAGCCGGACGTACTCTGAATCGTAACCGCAGCCATAAAGCTGTGTAATAATAAATCATTGTAACATCGTTTATAATAGCCTTTTACCTTAATAGGTTTTAAGTAGTTTAATCAAAGCTGGGTTCTGGTGTACAGATTTATTGGCTATTAAGCTGTTCACATTAGCAAGTGATAAAAGACATGGTTTCCACCCCCATTAACCGTCGTCTCCCTGTGATAGGATTCCCTCACCCTTTTAGTCAGAATGGATTCGGCAACAGAAATCATAAACATAAATTACAGTTTTTAGAATCAGTATGTTCAAAGAAGTAATAAAATGTGACGATTGTGTCATGATTAGTTTTCCGAACCCTATCCGTTATTTGGGAATATTGAAATGCACTCCTGAACCTAATTAGGGAGAGTTCGGAAACGTCTTGAGGTTGGAATCTTCCCAAAACACATTGTCAATTACCTATATGTGTGGGGCCTCCATGTCTGCGTGTGGGTATGGTTGAGTGGGAAAACCCCAGATGTGGAAATGTGGAGCATGTGGAACTGACGAGAAGATCCATTCCAACATAGATAAAAAGGATACAAATTAGTGATTAAAAATGGCTTCCCACCCTGAAACCTCTTATCAGTCGTCTCCCTGTGATTAGGACTCCCCACCACTCCCGCAGAATCTTGTTCATTCCCAGTCATGGTTCGGGCACAGAAATCATAAGCCCATAAATTATAGTTTTGGAACTAGTGCACGTGTTCAAAGAAGTAATAAAATGTGATTACATGCAGAACCGATATACGTCTAAGCGATCAGCCATCAATAAATTGTCGCATGCATAGCTTAAGTATAAGTCAATGTTTCCAAGTTGTTTATTCAAATATCAACATTTTAGATCCAGTAAGTAGGCAGAAAAGGTATACAAGTAACGCTGGTAATTGTTTTCTGAGAACATTTTTCAAGATATTTATAGTAGCTAGAAAAATAGGACATAGGCTTATTATAATACATGAGTTTTACGCTTAGCTGAATTGATTTTAAAATTTTAAATACTTATATGCACGGAAACTCGGTATATGTGCGGCGCCTGAGTCAGGTATTCTATAAGATCCTCCCTCCATTGGTTTTCGAAAGACATGACCTTTGCTATCTCTTGCAAGTCCACCTGGGAACTCGCCACTACCCTCAAGTGTGCGCTCGGGTCTGCTTGGTGCGTGGAGCTGCGAACTCACCCCAACCCTCAAGTTTGTGCTGATATCTGCTTGTGCGCGGAGTTGTGGAAATTCCTATTTTTAACTCAAGAGTGTGCTGTTTTAAACTATAAATCGTATAAAAGCATACTATTGGAAAGGGCTTGAAAATGTTTTTCCAATGACAACAAAAACACTTTTTTTTAGAGAGTCTATAATGAGACTTCAATTACGAAATTTATGTGCTTTTAAGGGTAGTAGGAGCACTTGAGGAAACGGAAATGAATTAGGAACGTAATGTAATGTTGGACCTCCTATGGCCTGTACCAAATATAGAAATTGAAAGTTTTGCCTGAATTCTGGATTCAGTGGACGTTGCCCTAAGACATAAGACTGTTATTATAAGGTACATTAAGAGGTCTTGATCAAGCTAATGACTCCTGAAGACGAGTTTGAATTCCAGATTCATTAAATTGTCATATTTGTAAAAATATTATTAAATGATAGAGTTAGGATCATTGCCATTTAACAGGTTTATTTAGGGTGCAGCTTTCATTCTAAATGTATCTTGAGTATAGACTATATAAATTTTTCCAGTGGTTTTCCACACTTTTTTTTAAATATGATTGTCATTTATTTATTGAAGACTTGGCTAAAATTTCTGGTAGTATTAATGCAACCTAGTAAATAAAGAACAATATATTTCGGTCCCAAAAACCATAAAAACTTAAATGGAAACAATTTGAAATTCAATTTCATGACATCCAGATTTCTCCATCAAGTTTAGATAACTTTTGTTTTTAATTTAATTGATGATCAGTTAAATACAGTAATCGCCATTTCTGTAATTTACTTCCCTGCAATATATATCTTTATGTAGATTATATGAGCCTTGTAAAAATTTGTTTTTCTATTAGGTTGTGTTGGTACCGATTGGGCCTTTTTATGGTTCTATGTACTCCTATTATTGTAATCAAATATCAAATTTTTGTAATTATCTATCCACTTCTATATTTGAAACTAAACTTACGCTAAGATTGACTCTTTGAGCGTTCTATTAAAAGGCTCGACAATTGATGCCTTAAGAGTGCTGATTGAATAATGATTTAAATCATAACGTTTCATTAATTGTTTTAAATTAAAAAACTCTTTTCCATCATCTTGTAAATTTTTGATGTTCCATGACTTGATTTTAAGATTTTCTCCATTGCTTGGGAAACATCTATTGGCATTTTTTGATTGTAGTGCTTCAAATTCCAAGCAAATTTAGAAAATAAATTAAATTTAATAAGTAGATGTTGTTATAAACTCCATTTCAACCAAATCTGCTTACCCAGACTCGTTTTTTCCACGAAATGACTGGTCTTCGCTGAAATGCTTCAAGAGACGGTCCGTGAGTTATGGTAAATCCAAGAGTTGGGTTGGGGGTGTTCTCCTGGTATTTGTCAGAAGGTCTTCAGATATTCTCCAAGTCTTTTAAAATTCTACTGAATCGAAACTTCTGTTTGAAGTAAATTCTCAACTAAAACTTATATTGTTCAGCGGTGACTGCCAGCTGCCACAAAGCTAAAGTGTATATAGGGAAATTCACATGCTATACATAAATGCTTTGCGCATAAGTACAAAAATGAAATAAAAATGGAATGCTTCGTGTCACATTTCCGGGAGTCAGTACCCTGCCAGAGAGTCAGCGAATGTTAGCAGGGCAGCGACCTACGGTCGCCGCCCAGATCGGATTAATGATGTTTAGATTGCAAACATAATTCAACGCATATGTATCGACGGCGCTAGCCCAGTCAGCGTACCACCCAGGTAGCCTGGGCGGTTTGGCTGGCGGCTCGTTACCTACCGATTGGTCGGTGCAACCCCACCTCCTGGATTGAAGTGATTGCTTAAAAGGATAGTGACGTCATTTTGAAACTCGGTTCTGGTACGGCGGAGAATATGACCTTTCTTCTTTTGTATTGGTGAACTGGACTGTTATCAAGATTCCGATTAATATTAATAAGAATACTACTCGCCCCAAAGTTTGTAGTTGCAGAACCTTTTCCAATAACAATGGAGTTGGGAGCATTGATGGATCTTTAGGTTTGGGAATTGTAGGCTGATATCTCTGATGTGGCCGGTGGTGTTTATATTCCGAATAATTGGGCAACATCTATCTTCTCGTATAGCGCTACCCTTGTCGTAAGAAATTTGGTCATGATACTTTGCAGTTGTTGAATGCTCAGGGATTAGCTGTACACCAGAAACAACAGTGGAGTCGGTATTGTATTTAAAATTAGAGTGTGCAAGCGGTTCTATTTCCAGTTATTATCTCTGATTTCCGACATCTCTTGACTTACAGTTCATGAGTATTCAGCGTGTGAATATGCTTATTGAGGTGCATTCGGTTCAGGATTGTCTCCTGATCGATAATAAAATTCGTAAATATAATATCGGTCTACTCATTATATCGGTTTATAAAGTAAATATATATCCTTGTAGCGTTATGGTATGCCATATAATTAGGTAGAATCAAAAATTTAGATTCGTTTATAGGGCAGAGGAACAATGTGAGAGAAATTGAGTAAGTGTTTTGTTTGGAATGTTGTATTTAATTTAAAGCTGATCTTAATTCCAATCATAAAGTGTTCAATTCTGGGCCATGTCGAGAATGTGCTCCATTGGATATGTTTCTTTAGTTCTTACCGCTCTCCATCTCTTGGTCTGATTACATTCAATTCTTGTCTTGATAAGCAATAAAATTGGGTACTAATTTAAGTCTAGCTAATAATATGCTTTCTATCTTGTTTGGGCTGATTCGATAATAGCATCTATGTTTATATTGATTCGTGAGTATATATTGTAAGAGTGTGATATTTAACCAAAATTGAAAAAAATTTGAAAATTGAATTTTATAGTTGTTTAAGTAGTGATTAATTTATTTGTTGTCTCTATTTATGTGTGCCAGTAATGTTATCAAATCTTTACTTATGTTGTTATTAAAATATTTCTTGTTTATCTTACTCTATTGTTAGCTCTTTTGATTATCAGTGATCATTTTAAGTTGTTCCCACTCTACGTCCATCGTCATTGTCTAGGTTTCCAGTAACTATTTCTACCACTTTATCCAGTCCATTTATTAGTCCTCGTCTTGACCTTTCGTAGTAGTCTATCTATCCTATCCTTTTAGCTGTAGTTTAGTCGATGTTTATTGATTTTATTCAATGAGTCGGCAGTTTTCTTTAATTGACTGATTGCTTTGTTCAAAATTAATGATGCCGTCTATAAAGTCTTGTAAATTAATTGATGTGTGAGAGCATTTGTGTGACTGTATAATCTTGGCTTGTCCTAGATTTATTTTAGGTAAGGTTTGCTTCCAATTTTTGACCTTAAGTCCTAAGTTGCGATGCACGCGCGGAATCTGTAGATCAATAGGAGGTTTATTTATTTAATCTGGTTCTACCTTGCTTTGTGGTAATTTTGTTTTTAGTGGATATTAGTAATTCGTTGTTCCTTAAAATTTGTGTTCAGAGAAACGAGGAGGAGTTTGTTCTGTTCTCTCTTCTGAAATTATATCGTCTGTATTGAGTGAAGCTGGTTGCGTCTTTGTTTATTTAATCGCTTCACCTCTGTCTATTTTGTCTTCGAATTGAGCTTTGATTTTTGATATGGCTTGCCAATCATATTTATGTTCTACTTGCGTCTCATCTGTTTTGTTCTTTGTCTCTATATTGAACAATCTTTTTTGCTCGTTCAATTGAAAACTCCGTTATTATTTGTTATGATTTAGCTGCGTGCCCGATGTGCTAGGCATCGTCACCTGCCGTAATTGCTGGAAATTATTTTCGTTACTATTATGTCACTTGTTCATTGGCAGATGTTCATTTGTTCGGCTGAATGATTATTATCCTGCCTTGATATTGATTGTAGTTCCTATATTGGCATTGATTTGAAGGTTGCTCTGAGCGAAAACGACTGCCTTGCCTGTATCCAACCGCTCATTTTGTGTAGATCATATGTACTCCTCCTGTGCATAAAATGTCTTTCCTTTACTGCTATATCAAAAGCTTCTTCCAACTTGCTGGGTTTGGGTAAGCCCTGACTTGGCGTGCCCAAATTTCCTCTGAGCCCATGAGAACGCTGTTAGGGCAAGTCTGAGATACTACCCTCTGTCCTACCCCAATCTGCCAGCCGTCTTCCTGGTTTCTAACACAGATTATCCTGGAATAATAACTCTTCTTATTTTGTGATCTGCCTGGCTGACCTGTATGTGTAGCTGTTTTGCTTTAATTATAAAGCTCTGACATGAGGGTCTCTTCGCTTCTGTCCTTACAGTGCCTTATTAATGCGTCCTTAATATCATCCTAGATGAGACTAGGCTCTCTGGAAGTAAATTACCGCTCTCATTTGTTTGCTCTGTCTGATCCACCCTAATCATTAATATTATTTCCATATTGTTAATAAATTCGTTCAATGTAAAGGTCTCAAGAGTACGAAGTGTAAAGTGAATCATGTCTGCACTCTCATGGATGCTAACAAGTCGGTAAGGGTTTACAAACTGCAGAACTATGTGGTGAGATGGAAGAATTGTTTCTAGTGTCCATGGTTTCCAGTGAGGGTGACTATAGGTCTTAATGACAGCAAATTTTCTGAGGTATCTGGTATTTGTGGTCTGTTTTTACTAGCTCCTCTAGTGGTGACTTCTAACTTTGGCAAATATTCGGCACTTAAGTCAGCTTATTATTACTTTCAGGACAAAATTTTTCAAATGTTAATTATAAATATGCTTAAAATAGTATAAGGAAGCATTTAATGTTACTTTGTGTTGGGATTCGCACCCAGTGTATTGTTTATCCTTAGGTGGTGCACTCTTGTGTCATTTGCATTCGCAAGAATATTATTTACTCAACTTTGTATATGAGAAAACCTCTCAATTAACACAATGTGCTATAATCAGGAATTGATGTTCTGCGCCAGTAAAACATGCATGGAATTGTGAACTTTCCTCACATGTATATATATTTATTTCTTTTATTATATTTTCCTTTTTTGCCTTCATTTATTTGTTCTTCTTCTTCTTTTTTTTTTTTAACAGTTCTGCAAAATACACGATGGATTGGTAAGAATTGTTTTTATATATATGTATATAGTTAAATACCATCTTCTTCTTTTAATAATTTTTATACATATATTTTTATTAATTCCTTTTTATTTTATCTTTTTTTAAATTTGTGAAAATGTATATGCAGACTAATTAACACACTCCATATAATCGTAATTGACGTTCTGCAAAACTCACATGGATCAAAACCATTTCACATCAATTTCATAACTTGTATTCTTCTTTATATTTATCTATTTTTTCGTCTTCATTCTTATACTTTCACTTCCACACGAAACCTCTTTATATTTCTATAAATCCACATGGTTTTGCTGATGGTATAGAGTCTCTACTAAATTATCTTTTAATAAAAAGAACTGTACTGCACTATTTCCTTCATTTCTTTTATTTTTTTTATATTCATTAATTTTTACACGTCATCATAAACCTATAATACTTTTTGCTTATTTTATCATATATACACGAACATAATTTATCAATTTGGCCATTCTTCATACTTCACAAGAATACCACCTACGTAGTCTAACTTTACATGTAAGATAATAAGATCCATCCTGATCTGCCAAAGGGGTCGGCTGCGCCAGTTGGTGGTAACCCAAGCAGAGTTGGTTCGGGGTGTTTCTGTATTCGCCAGAAGGTCTTGACATTCTCCAAGTCTTTTTAAAATTCTACCAGTAATAGAAACTTCTCTGTTTGAAGCGCACCTCAAACTAAACTTACATTGTCTGAAGTGGGGTATCAAATAGCTGCCATGCTGAAGTGTACATAGGAAATCTTACATGCTATACATAAAATGCCTATATACATAAGTACAAAATGAAATAAATGAATGTTTATGGAAGAATTCAAGTCCAAGTGCTGCTCGTAAGCTTATTTCCTGGGGCTCAGACCCTGTTACAGAGTCAGCGAAAATGCCAGCGGGCAGCGACCTAAGTGGTCGCCGCCTCAGTTTTGACGATGTTTGATTGCAACAGCACTGCATCCACATGTATTATCGGCGGTCACCAGTCAGCGTACCAATCAGGCACTGGTGGCTTGAATATGGCCTCCGTTACCTACTGACTGGTCACCGGTAACCTGCACCTATTTACACCCTGTTTGCTCTACCCATATTCTTCGAACTGGGTGGCGTTTGGCACCTTCCATTCTCCCAACTGTTGTCTTTTTCGTGTCGTCATTTAGTTCTATACATACTCTTAAAAAATATAGTCCTTACCAACTTTAATTTTCAAGAACTTTCTCAAATATTTGAGCAGTATTATCTGCCTTGTTATAGACTTTCTATTTTATTTTCTAAGATTTGAAATTTTTGTAAGTCGATCACTACTTTTGACTTATGCTTCTCTTAGGTTCTTCCCCAACTTTCTGACAATTTCATCTGTAAGGTTGTTTTGTGGCCAAGCTTTCACATATCTAAGGGGCTTAAAAGTGTTTGTAACTTTTTATTTTCAGTGTTTAGATTTAAATCTGTAATACCTAAAAATTTGATTTAATCCAACACTTTTTAAATGTCTGATCGCTCCTATCATTAGAAAATGTCCAAACTTGTCATCAGACATAATGATTATAAATAAAATCTTTTTAATGCAATATATACTTCTAATTAAACAATAATTCCTCCTCTCGCAGTTCCTAATTACTATTGAGGAAAACCAGCATTATTGTGATTGCTGTTACCGGCCAACGCCTTCTGGTAAAATTTGTAACTGTCTGATCTAGTTCATTCACATCCTTCCAATATATATAATTTGCCTTGACTATCCAGAGTCATATAACTGAAACCAGTTTTCGTACAAAGTGGAGGATGTAGTAGGATTTTCTTATTATCGTTTATTATTTTATTAATAATTTTAGTATTTAAATGTGTGCAGGAAACTTTAATTCGATTATTCACGTCATAACCTAATCTGTGAACATTTGTTTCAATATAATATTTTTATATGTTTTCAAATCATGATTATTATAATTTTGTATGTGTTTTTATCAAATATATGAGAGGTTGCACTCAGGAGTTAGCTCGCAACTCACCTACTAGACAAATGAATCTTATTATCAATTAATTCCTAAATGTTAATACATTATCTAAACTTTTAGGTCCGTAAGCCCTTATTCAATATATTTCTTGACTTCAAATGGACTGATATTAAAACTAGCAATTTATTATCTATCCTCGTCTTCATATTTATATCTTCCTCATTCTATTTTCTCTTTGTAGGTATTGATTTAGCTTCCAGCTTTCCTTCATGTTATCATCATCATATTTTCGCCTTTCTTTCTTCCTTTTCTAAAACATTTGTTGCGAAAAAGAATCATTATATTAAATCACTATCATTCATAGATTGTACGAGATAAGTTTGCCTTGTCTGATGTTGTCTCCTACGATTGTATTGTACAGATCATCGTCATCTGTCAGTATTTCATTCCCATACTTTCATTTTCGTATAATTTACGTTTAACCTTGGTCTTTGCATTTGTTTTTTAAAATGTCGGTTTCTTTATTTTCGTTAAAAGTTCATGTAAAGGTCTCCAATAGGTTTAAATGTTCCTCCTGAACTTATAAAACTGATTCTTTAGCATGTTTTAGGTCATCAAACTTTCTCCTTTCACAGATCTCGCTTTGCTTAATCTGAGCTTTCAATACATTCATTATTGTACTGCATAAATTTAGATAGTAAATTTTAAAATATATAAATTTTATGTAATCACTTTCAGTTACTGATCTATACTGTTTACTTGGAAACTATAACTTCAATATTTATATCCACCTACTCCATCCCATGAAATAAAATGTATTGTTTATAATATTTTAAAATTGTATTTATACAATGTATGTAATGTTCAATATCAGTTGGTATGAATGCAGTATGCCTCGCATCATCATTTTTTATCAGTTCTCCTGCTGAAATAACAAACCAAACTTGTCGCATTAACAGGCGTCTTCCTATTATCCTCGTTAGTGGTGGATCAAATCTGACTTCCAGTAGTCTCCCCGTTCTTATAGCTGTTGGTCCTATGTTCATTTCTACGATACATATTGCTTCTTTTGCTGTTTAGCAGTTGTTTTTGTTGTTTAGTAGTAGTTTTGCCTGTTTGACAGTTGTTTTTGTTGTTTAGTAGTTGTTTTTTTGTTGTTTTAGTAGTTGTTTTTTGTTGTTTAGCAGTCGTTTCTCTTGTCTACTTGTACAACGTCTGTTGAATGTAAAGCCTGAAACATGGACTGTGAAGTCTGGTAGGGTTGAGCGTCCTGATTTTATACCATCCAGAAGTCACTATATATATACCGACACATTTGTATCACCTCCCCTCCACGTCCTAAGCAAGAATAATCAAAATGATGGGTTATTGACTTGCACCTACCACAAGGAAAGGAAATTAAAACTACAGTTCTATGTATCAAAACAAGCTGAACTCTCCTTGTGTTTTATTGTCTTTGTTTTCCTAAATACTTGGACAACTCTATAGGTGCTTGTAGATTTCCGAAAACCATAAAATATTGAATATCATTTTATTTCTTTGTTATATGGACTAGTCGTGAAATCCAATTTGATTGTGAATCATCACATTATTTTTATACTACATTCTCGGAATTTTGAGAGCGTGAAGTAAATCCTACATATACTCCCTTCGAAAATTTGGTATATATTTGAGCAAAAGTTGAAATGTCTTATTTGAAGGTAATGGTCATAGCTGATATATTAGTTTTTCTTGGTTTAATACCATATCCTTACTATATGGTTTTAGGTAGAATCCATAACCTGTTCTATACGGTTTGAGATATAACCCTTCTCCTGCAGCAACATTCCTTAAATTTTTCTATTATATCGTTTCTTCTCCGCCATCCTTTTTCGCCATTTTGCGCGCTTTTCTTGTTTTTAAATTGGGGCACTTCCACTAGCTAAACTACCGAGGGGCACTTAGGGCGAGTAAAAATAGGTACGATTGGTAAAACCACCAGTTTGGGCATTAATTATTCTGTGGTACTTTCATAATTTTCTTGCACCCATTTGTCGATTGAACTGATTTTCTTAAAATTTAATTGCATCATAATGCCAAATGGCTTTGCTTACAGATACAGCTCTATGGTTTTCTTTACTTTTTTTTCCTCAGAGCGTCTTCCCTTTACATTTCTTTTTGGTTTTGAGGTTTACATTCAAATTTTTTCTTTGCTTTCATAATGTTGGTCAACAAATATGCTGCTGCTTTTCCACCAAGAGTACAGCCTGGTGCTTTTACACGTGACCAAGCTTAGACGAATAATAGAGTCTGCCAATGTGACGTTCATGTAAATCTTTTGGGAATATGCTATATCATGTTATTTACAAGCCTCATCCAGTTTATTTATTCCTTGATCTCGTTTCAAACGTTATTAATTAAGTTGTTGACAAGACCACCACCTCGTTTCCCAATTGAACAAACGCTGCTGGTCGTTTTGCGAGCTTCTGAGATACCCGTTACTGTTTTTTACAAAATTTTAAAATATTATTTTGCTAATTGAAATTCACATTGCCAAGAGGAAGTATGTTGAGCTTGCTTATAGGTGACAGCGTCACTGCCCATGTGAGGCCTTATAACCTTAATTTCTTTATAAATGGAGGAAATAATGATCCGATATGAAAAATCTTGGATAAATCGATAGATATTAACAGGGAGCCGTTATATACAAGGTGAAACGAAGGCATTTATAAAAATATTATAGAGACCACAGTTTTCCGCGGTTTGTGGGCGTTAGAGGGAGCGTGGCCGGATGCAACTTCGTGGAAAGTTGCAGAAGCATCTCTTAAATACGTGTTCTGAATCAAAGTTTTGTAAGCTTTTAAAGTTTATGAGGTTTGTACATTTTGGTTTTTCGGGTTTTTGTGGGCGTTAGAGTGGGCGTTGCAGTTCATCGGAAAAAAACAATTCGCATTGGGAGCATCATAGGAAACCCTACTTGCTTAATCCGAACTTTCTAATAGTTACCGAGATATCAGCTTTTTCTAGAAAAATCGAAAACCGTCTGTTTGAGCCTTGTGGGCGTATGGGTGGGTGAGGGCCGGATAGTGTACCACTATAGATGCGCTGCCATCTAAGATTATACTTTTGAATTTCAACTTTCTAACTGCAATAGTTCCTAAGATTTCAGCAATTTTAGTTTTTGCGATTTGTGGGTGTTAGAGTGGGCGTGCGGGATTCTGTAATAAACTTGCGCTGTCCCGGAACCTCAAAAAATCTTCATGGTTAATCTCAACTTTGTATCTGCTATAGTTCCTGAGATCTCAGCGTTCATACGGACGGGACGGACAGACGGACATGGCTTAATCGATTCTCCTCGCTATTGACCTGATCAAGAATATATATATAGGGTCGCAAACGCTTCCCTTCTATCTGTTACATACTTTT